>NW_027492763.1:0-25970 GCF_021521415.1 Bidens hawaiensis | reverse complement strand
TATCAAGAAAAATAATATTAAAACACACATACTAGGAGTTCAAAATAAGACTTTGAAGACCAAACCAATAAACTGTTTTCAAAAACTTGTTGGCCCAGCAGTACAAGGCGAGATCAAGCAAGTCGAAATAAGTCTAAAAAATAAATAGCCTCTTCATGTTGTCTAGTTCAATAGATAATAACTAAATTGGCTGTCTCAATGATTCTCGACGATAGATCGAAGAAAACAAAGACTCGTTTTCAAGATTAAGGCAACCAATGGATGACAGCGAAATGACCAGAAGGTGGCAAGTCACGACTACATCAAAAAAGTAGCTTTGTTTTACTTAAGCTCTTTATCTATTGGAATGAGACGTGAGTAGTAAGGTTTATATAACTTTATTAATATTTTTTTCTACCAAAAGGTTTAATATAAATAACATTTATATACAGCTTAAAAAACTGTATGTGAGAGTGAGACCTAATACACAATATGTGCCCATGCTCAATTCGCAAAAAAGCACTCCTGATACATGCACCTTGAACAGTTTTGGCCTGCGCCGTGACACAGAGGCATGCCTCATGTACATGACACGTACCGTATAACATCTTAAACGATCCATGAAGCGATCTCTTCTTTCATGTTTACATTAATCTAATATCTTAGTGACCTTTTTGAATCGTGTGATCACTTCAGATTAATGCATATTTCATTTATACACAAAATCAATAATCAAACAAGACAGAAAGTTTCCATCTAATGTGAGAAGTTATTTTTTTACGAAATTCAAAGTATTAATTCAATAGGTTTTAATCTAACTAGATGAATCCTTTATATATATATGGGCTGAAACATCACTATTGTTGCAATTCTTCATGAAGAAGCATGACATGTGATTTGACGCACGGTTACATCAGTTAAAACATATATACAAATACATTAGTTACGAAGAAGCATGACATGTGTGACATCTGATCGCATGTTCCAGCATATCCAAGTTGCAACTTCAAGGTCAGCTGCTACTAGTAATACTTACGACTAAATATTGACACTAAAATCACCAACGTTTATTACATGAGTGAGCCTCGTGTCTCAACGTAAGGTGCTTGTTTTAAAATCAAGAAAAATGGTTCAAAATGTTTAGGTGTAACACTTAGGTTTAGCAGATAACGTTTAAGAACCAAATAAACCCATTACACTTACACACGTGCTATGTGTAAAGATCACGACCACATAATAATAAGATATTAAGATGATAAAACAACATCCCCAAAGTAATGATATTAATAGCAATAAGCAAAAACATTGCCATTTCCAAGCAACAAAAAACTCACTTACACGAGCAAAAGTCTAAAACTCAAAATGATACATATAAAACATTTCCTACAACATGACCTCTATTATAAAAGCAAAATATGTACTAGGTATACAAGAGTTTAAGTGTGTGTTTGGTAAATGAGATTGTAACTCGTAAGTGAAACGACACCTTGAACATGCAGTTTAAAGTTGCTTATTTCAAACATGTTGTTTCGAAAGGCGTTACAAAACACGCCCAAAATTTCACCAATCAAGACCATATGAAGATAAGCAACTTTTAACAAGCGATACCAAACCCATATACAAATAGACACCTTATAATAAGTAATACCAAACATGGCCTAATTTTTTCACTACATTAATCAACATACCAAGGCCATGTGCAGCAAGCATACTATTTCACTATAAACAAAATTAAAATCATATGATCCAAAATTCAAATCTAACGTTAATGATGCCAACTTCCTTGGCATTGCTTTCGAAGCATTCACTGCAGCACATGAGAGCATATACGAGAAAAGCAGGGGCGAAGTATACTTAGGGCCCGGGGTGGCCCGTCCCCCTGCTTTTTTGCGCAGTAGTGTAAATTTACCCGTTTTCGCCCGAAATTTTTCATACGTAGTGTAAATTTAGCCGTTTTCTATCGAAAATTTGAGGCCGCCCCCCTCGTTTTTGAATTATTTTAATACATTTTGAGTCCCCCCCTCCCGGGTATCTTCGTCCAAGCTTCGCCACTGGAGAAAGGAGCACAAATCTAACCTAGTCCTTATAATTTTAGATGCTAGAGTTCCATATGTTTGAGTGCCCCATTTTTTCTTCTCACAGTCATCATCATCATCATACTCAGTAAATCCTACCAGCAGCAAAACTATAATAGGGTCTGAGGAGGGTAAGATGTAGACAACCTTACCTCTACCCTGTGGAATAGAGGGCTGCTTCCAGTGAGACCCCCGGCTCGATAGTAGTTTTGCATCAAGCCTTGAACATAAGACACGTAACACTCAACCATTGGGACACCCGCCGATTGGTGCATGTACATTTGTCTTCCTGCCATCAACGTCACCACATGATGCCTGATTAACCTTCCGACACTTTCAACGTTATTTTCATGAAATTAGTAAAATAACGTCAAAGTTAGTGCAATTTCACTTTTTCTTCTCACAAATATACATAAATTAGTTTTGCATTTTGACTTTTGAGGATGAAGAATGGCTTTTAATTTGTTAATACGGCCCAACAAGTAGAACGAATATTTTAAGTTGGTATTGATGATCATGATTCATGTATTCCTTGCCCAATATAGGCCCAAATTGAGATTAGTAAGCCCAATAATTTGCCGTTTGAGAATTGAGATTGATCATTGATGCACTCAACTAGAATAAACAGTGTCATTGTGTTTTAACAGTGTCTCTCTCCGTGCAGACGTGCAGTGGTGGATCTAGAATAAAAATTCAGGAGTTAAGTTCAATGGGTTTGAACTTTTAATTTGGTTGAGCTTTAAACAGACATGGGTATTGGGTAACATTATATTTTGTCAAGGGTACAGAAATACAAAAACGACAAAATAAATTTTCTTTTACACTATTAACGAAAAGTTGAGGGGAAGCGAAAGACTACCCTTGCTAAGCCCGTATATCCGCCACTGTCTCCGTGAGCGTGAAGGTTCAAGTTTTATATTGAACATTGTGTTAGCCATAAAATACAAAGTTGGGATGTTCTAATATTTGTGTGTATTATCGGTTCAGTTTTAAAAATATTCAAATGAAACTGGAAATAAATGTTGGGTTTTACTTTTTCAGTTGGCCTTGCTAAAGTGTGAAGGACGGACGTTCAATAGATAATATCCCAGTAAGTCAATAAATGGGCCAGGCCCAAAATCAAGTTCATTCCAAAAGTTTGCTTACTTCTCCAAGATCTTGTCTTGAGCAGAAAGAAAGCTTTCAGTATTTCATATAGACGATCAATCACGCTTGACGGAAAAACCCTAACAACGACGAAAAACCAGTGATCGGAGAATCATCATCATCATCATGAGCCGTGGAAGTGGAGGTGGATATGATCGTCACATTACTATATTCTCGCCTGAAGGCCGTCTCTTTCAAGTCGGTATGAATCCAATCCCTAATCCATCCGTCACTGCAATTATATTCAATTCCATGCTTATTAACTATTCATCCTTCATACTTGATCGTCAAGTCAACTAATTTTGTACCTGTTTTATGTTTAATTAAGTTCTAGGGTTTCATTTCACTAGATTTATAAAATAGTTTCCAATTAGGTTTTTTATCTAATTGGTTGTGTTGGTTGAAACAGAGTATGCTTTTAAAGCAGTTAAAGCAGCTGGAGTCACCTCGATCGGTGTTCGAGGTAAAGACTCGGTGTGTGTTGTAACTCAGAAGAAGGTCCCGGTGAGTTTGATTTCTAGTCTTGATGGGTTTAGATGATGTGGGGTCTAGTTATTGTGAGGTTAATGGTTTTGTGTGATTTGTAATTATGTTGCAGGACAAGCTCTTGGATCCGACCAGCGTTACACATCTTTCCCGGTCACTAAGTTCCTTGGACTATTGGCTACCGGCACTACAGGTTGTTGTTTAATGATTGCCGCATCAATTATGTCGTCTATGGTTTTCGTATACTTTTTTATATTCTTTTCTTTTGCAATTATATCATCTATGACACCAATATTTTAGATTGGAAAATTTGTTAATTGATGCTATGTAATGAAAGCCAAAGGTAAGCCAGCAAACTACTACCTGAGGCTTTGGTACTTGGCATAGAAAAAAATTCATCGTATTACAGTTAACACAGTTAACAGTTATGTATAGGCACAAATGAGCAGTTTATGGTCTGTAGCATGTAACCTTTTGAATTTTATGTTTCATTGGCTGATAGCAATCAAATTTTAAGTATCTGCCGAGTTGAATTTGCGTATTGCTCTTGATAGACTTAACTACTTAATAAATGGCGTTGTAGTTTTAGGTATGCTGCAGATTATCTGAGTCTAGGTTTTGTTTGTTTTTTCGACCTTGATTTGATTCCCATATCTGGTAGCCTGATAGGGTTGCATGTAGGTATTGTTATTGGAGTTTATTGGCGCTTACAACTTATATAGTGTTATTTCAATGTTAAATATTTTAGAATTCAACCTTTTAAGTGTACTTTTGTTTCTTTCATTCCAGCTGATGCAAGGACTTTGGTTCAACAAGCTAGGAATGAAGCTGCTGAGTTTCGTTTTAAATATGGATACGAGATGCCTGTTGATGTATTGGCTAGATGGTAATTTTTTTATTCTGCAACCTATGTGTTTTGTTTCATGACTACATATAATGTTTATCATAGTAAATTGTATCTTGCACCATTTTGCTGTGAATACTGGTTCTTATATGTCCTAGAATCATGGTCTGTATTATGGATTTCTTTTTTTCATTTCTTTACATCATGTTTTGATGCTTTGTCATGATTCTTCTTTATGTCATGTGTAGGTTGATATTTTTATGTCTAGGTTATTTTGTGTGTATGATACGAGTCTGCATGTTACAATATTGTCAAATTTATTGGAAAACATTTTGTTAACAAATCTAAAATTAAATGTTGCAGGATTGCTGACAAATCCCAAGTTTATACTCAACATGCTTACATGAGACCACTTGGAGTAGGTTTGTTTCTTATCTTTCTGGGAGTAACTAGCACTTTATTAAACATTACTTGCTTATCAATTATCATGCACCAATTATTAGTTAATTCGGTCAGATTTATTTCAAAATGTGAATATGATTTTATATATCATTATATCATTGTTTTCATCTATTGTTATAGTGGCTATGGTTGTGGGCATTGATGATGAGAATGGACCTCGACTTTTCAAATGTGATCCAGCTGGCCACTTCTTTGGTCATAAGGTGTGTAAAATTTTGAAAGGGAGATTTAGTTTTTTTTTTAGAATTACTTATATACATGTCCTAAAATTTTAATTTTAATTTCATGTTTGTATCCTTCTAAATTTTACAATATCATATTAATCACTTTCATGGTAAATTAGAAAAAGTTAGTTATTAAAATTATGTTTTAATGAACAAATGAATAGGAAAACAATGCTATTGTCATAAATCAGAATGATCTTAATGTATAATGCTCCCTCCTTTTATTTAGCGGGATTTATATTAAATGATTAAGTTTCCTAAAGATATATATGAAAGTCGCCTGAGGTGCTACAAGTAAAAAGACAGAATATGAATTTTTATTTCTGATTTTTTTTGCAGGCAACAAGTGCTGGCTTGAAAGAGCAAGAGGCTATTAATTTCCTGGAGAAGAAAATGAAAAATGACCCTGAATTTTCATATGATGAAACCGTCCAGGTATATTTTTCTGATCTTGCTTTAGAAAAAGAACTTTCTTGACAAATGTAAAATTCTACTCTACAGTCATACTGGGTTCAAAAAAATAATAAGCAGATTGAATATTTACCATTCTAATTACAACTGATTGTTACCCATTTTTGTTTTTCGAATTTAACATCATGTTCATTATCATTGATTGCAGACTGCAATTTCTGCTTTGCAATCTGTTCTACAAGAAGACTCAAGGCCAACGAGATTGAGGTATATAAAAAATCCATGTTCGCTCCTGGTTTAAAAAAGCGTGCCTAAGTCGTTAGCTTCATGGTTTGGTTTGGGACTGAAATCTTCTAAGCCAATCCTATACAATCCGTTTATTGGTTCCAGTATGTTCAGAAATTGGTCCCAATCTAAACTGGGACTGTTGCATGTTATGAAGCAGCAGAAAAGGGGTAAAAAGATTGTTATAAGCATGTGAGGCTCACATGTTTATAACATTCTGCGCTTCGTAATATGCATAGGCCTCACTTTGAACTAGGATCGATTTAAACATATTGGAACGGATAACCGGATTTTGTAGAACTGGTCCATTTTTTGTTACTGCATTCTGCTGACCTTTAAAGAGCTTGGTCAGAATCCCCTAACGGTTTGTAATTTGTTGTCGTTAATATCATCATATTTATGTACTGTTTTATATGAGCAGGTTGGAGTTGTGAGAAAAGAGAACCCAGAGTTCCATGTGCTCTCCACAGAGGAAATTGATGAGCACTTGACTGCCATAAGTGAGCGTGACTAAGTTTTAGTAGTTGGGACCGTTTTCATGTTGTTTTGAGCAGATTAGAAGAATGTTATTAAGACTTCATGGCAATGGTGTTGGTTTACTTGATGTTTTCAAAGATGATTGCTTATATTTGGTGTAGTAGTTTGTTTCCTTTCAAATGTGCTTTGTATTGGACCTTATTTTGATTGAAGTAACTTTTCTTTTGCATCAATGTGAGTATTGTTAAAGTTGCAATCTCTACTTTCGAGTTATCTGCACGTGGCCTCTTTATTTTTATTATTATCATTAGTTTTTAGTTTGATTATATCTTGTTTTTTATTCTCCAAGTATGTAGGAGGTAGTTGGCATAGTTTACCTATTCACCAGGAATTAGAACGTTAGTGGGTCCTGGTTTTTAGCTTGTTTTTTTTATTTATTTCCTTTGTAATCGTTTAGTTTATGTATTCCGTTTCATTGAATAAACAACAAGAGATTAGTTCTCAGTTTATCTTTTTCATAGTTTGTGTGTAATAGCTTTGATTCAGTCCACATTGTTTATCAAGTATAACACTATGCTGCCTTTGTGTAACGGGATATTCTCGTGTTAAAATGATTAATAAACTTCGATACGTCATTCTGAATGATCAAAACTAGGGGTGCACAAATCGGGTTCAACTGGAAAACCCGAACCGGTTCGAAACCGGTTTTTTCACACCGGGTTGTAAAATGGAACCGGTTCCAATCAAGAACCGGTTCGGTTCCCGACCTGAACCGATGCCCAGATATGCTAACTTTTAAGAACCGGGTAGGGTATGAACCGGAACCGGTTTTTACGTAAAAACCGGTTCCACCGGTTTTTTTTGAAATTTAAATATTATAGCCGTTAGGAACCGGTTCCAACGGCTATATAGCCGTTTTTGACCGTTGGAACCGGTTTTTTAACTACAAATAGGTTATTTTCTTACTATAAATAGCAAGGTTTGTTTGTGTACTTGTTAAACCACTTCCAAAACTATAAAACACACTCCAAACCACAATTAACCTTAAACCGACAACAAATGGCAACTAATGATGACGTTGTTATGGTGATCGAAACAACAAGATGCCCCGATGTTTGGGTTCATTACGATTTGTGTCTCATGACCGACTCACATGAGTTGGCACGTTGCAAATATTGCTCGAAGTTTCTTAAAGCAGGGTCCAACTCGACATTACGAAAACATACGAATAAGTATTGTCGAGAGAAAAGAAGTTTGGAAGCTAAAAAAACGGAAGTGGGAGAGTCGTCCGGCTCTACAACCCAAAAATAAGTATTCCCGGATTAAAACGACGGACTTTGTTTTTTATGTTTTAGTTGTTATTTTTAGTATTGTTTATGTTTTAATAATGTTTGTAATAGTTATTTTTTAAATAAATAAAATGTTCGTCGTTATTAAAAAAGTAACAAAAATTAATCATGAGTAACAAAAGTAATTATAATAAAACAAATCAAAACTAAATATTAGTTGAACAAGTTACAAATAATTTTACCAAAACAAATAATTACAACTCTTCTTCGTCTTCATTCTCGTCTTCACCCTCGTCTTCGTTATCGGAAGAAACCCCTTCCTCCGCCTTCTCATCATGAATATGACGCTCTATTGGTATTTCGTCTTCAAAGTTCGCCTTGTGTTGTACACGATCCACCGCATCCAAATGGTCCTTTAGGCAAATGCAAACCTCTAGAGACTCGGGAGTTAGTTTTGTTCTTCGCATAGATAACACCCTCCCACTAAGAGAAAAAACCGATTCGGAAGCAACCGTTGAGGCTTGTACGGCAAGCAAATCACGAGCCATGGCGGATAGAATGGGAAATTCGTTTTGTTTACCTTTCCACCAAGCCAACAAATCAATATTGCGAATTTCGTCGACCGTTGCGCCCTCAACATAGTTTGCTCCACTATATCGACCAAGTTCGCTACTTGGTGTGTTTCCTCTTTGCCTCTTAGATGCCGATTCACGAATCCCATTCATCAAGTTTATAAGTGGGTCATTGCACGGCCTACTAGTTGTTTTTTTCACAAAAGACGATCTCGTGCTTGGACCATACATTTGAAAATAATGGTCATAAAGGTCTTGAAGGTTTTTGTTGAACTTGTCCTTCGCTTCCGTCGACAACTTCGGGTCAATCTCGTGCATACCTAAGTTGTCGAATATTTCCTCAATCGTTGTTTCAACCCCATTAACATTCCAATAGGGGTTTAATGCGGCGGCACAAGTAAAGACCGGCGGTATGTTTTCAAAATATTTTATGAACTTTTCTTTCATCACCGCAACAATATTTTCGAAGAGTTTGTTCTTCTCCGCAAAGCTTTTAAAAACACAAGACATATAGTACAATTCTTGCAAAACCCAACAACTAGTAGGGTAATAGACTCCCGATAATTTTGTTGTTGACTTTTTGAACACGTCAAGATACTCCAACAAATAACCGACTTGGACCCAAACACCTTCCGGAAACATATCGGCCTCGCGTTCTTCAACAAGATTGTTATGAAATGCTTGTAAAGTTTGGCGTTGGGCAAAAGCACACTTTAACATATGACAAGTTGAGTTCCAACGGGTTGGAACGTCCCAATTCGGCCCCAAATACTTTCTTTCAACCGACTTGCAATAGTTCTTATATTCAAGATGTCTTCTTTTACCACTTTTGAAGACATCTTGTAACATAAGTCTAAAGTATTTTAAATCATCACAAATGTTTTCATTGTCAAGACCTATTTGAACAACCAAGTTGATGATATGTGCAACACATCGGACATGAAAAAAATCCCCGAAACAAGGTGGTGAATATTTAATGATAAATTTTTCAGCCGCCTTAGTATTGTTTGAAGCGTTGTCAAACGAAATCGAAAATATTTTATTTCTCAAGTTGTAAGTCGTTATAACTTCATCAAGTAATTCAAACAATTTTTCGGCGGTATGTGGGAACGGGAAGTTTTCAAAAACGATGGTGCGTTTCATCAATTGTCATGTCACCGGATCAACCCAATGAGCGGTGACACATATGTATGATTCGGGCAACCCGTGTGGTGCCGACCAAACATCGGTAGTTAAACTAACCATGGCTTCTAAAGAATGAAAAGACTCGACTAACTCTTTTTAGCACACTCCCACAACCTGATACAATGACGTCTTAAGGTAGTACGACTTACATGTGTGTATCTCAATTGTAGAGTTTCGCGAATCAACGACGTCAACTCCGGGTCATCAAAGTGGTTAAACGGCAAACCTCGTTGAATAACGAACTTTGCCATTCTATCTTGAACTTGAGTCGTGTTGTAACGAAATAGTGTACCATCTTTACCCAAGTCAATTTGATCGGTCGCGCCAATCCCTTTCAACGCCTTGCAATATGGCTTCTCGATGTGCTTTCTCAAAGTAGAGTTGGAATCGTGCTTTAATATTGAACCACATAGTTTGCAACGAGCCTTTTGATAACCTTCGTCATCCACAATCAAATCCCAATTCTTCCATATGTCTTGGTTGCGGTTATGGTTGACTACCGTAACAACCCTTGGCCTTCTTGTTAGTTTTTTTGATGGGTGCCATAATAATATTTAGTTGGATGGTCGGGTAAAGGAACGGGTTTGCTAAAGGAGTAGTATTTTAGTTTGTTTTTGAGTTTGGTGGTGAAACAAGTGGTGGAAACAAGTTATATATAGGTTTGGGCATCAAAAACCGGTTCCAACGGCTATATTACCGTTGGAACCGGTTCCAACGAATCTATTGTCTCAAAAACCGGTTCCAACGGCTATATTACCGTTGGAACCGGTTCCAACGGCTAATTGGTGTCTAAAAAACCGGTTCCAACGGCTATATTACCGTTGGAACCGGTTCCAACGCCTAGTTTGACTTTTGTTTGACCCTTCAAAAAAAACCCGTCGGAACCGGTTTTTCCAGGTACGAACCGAACCGGTTCCAATTAATAACCGGGTAGGAACCGGGTTGGAACTGATACTGACATACAAATAGGAGAACCGGGTACGATTTTCAGGTACAAAAATACCCAAACCGGGTATTGTACCAACCGGGTTGGAACTGGAACCGGTTCCGGTTCGGTTCCACCAGTTAGATTCCGGAACCGGTTTTTTTTGTGCATGTCTAATCAAAACTAAATCATGTGTCCATACAGCTTCAAAATCTGAGAAATAAATGTTGTAAAACACTACTTTATCTTATATTTTGTTTCGTGTGGAAATGGAATGATTATCAAACCTATTCAATTACAACCGATAATCAAACTTGGTCTTTCGTTAAACAATTTGGCCGTAGTACTTGGCTATGTTAAGCATTGTTATGGTAATACTAATCGTTAGTTGGCCGGTGAGGTAAAGACTAGCGATCAGTCAGGATTAGTCGATTATTAATCGGCACCTAGTCTGGATTTTGATAATCATGACTTTAACCCTTTTGTTCAATAATCAAGGACTTCCCAGATCAAAAAACTAATATTTTGAGATTGATTATTTAAACTATTCATATGCTTATGGTTTTTCAAAATAAAGTGTTTAAAATAAATTTATTTAAAAGAGTTTATCTTACTACTTGTTAACAATCACACAAACGCAAAAATCCTCGAAACAATGTATCAAAATACCAACGGAAACTCCAAAACACATATGGTCTGTTTCCTCAATTCTACATCACAACATCAAGTATTATAATAAGAAAACCATTTGTATTCATACATCCAATCAAAACATGCAACGCGCGTGCACGTGCTAATAAAGAAAGATCTGGTAACACGAGAATGCTGGTTGACAAATTGACTAGTTCTTCAAAGGAGCCTTCTTTACTCTATCGGCTATTCGATCAGGACCAGTTGTATGTGACTTGAACCGACCTCTTCCTTCACTTTCTTTCTCCTGTTGGGTACAAATCATTATAAACAACTTTCAGTATTTCTAATTTCTATTAACAAAACAGGTTTTCTAATCGCAATCTTGTAATTATACCTTTTTCTTGACAATCTGAACAACATCCTCGTCCTGAAGAACATGACTAAGTCCACAATGTTGAGGCGAATGCCTTGCACTCGAGCCCCAAACCAACACGTATTTGACTTCTTTCACGAGGCTTCTATGTATATGGTTACAAAAGTCTTCTACACTGCACCCGCCTCTATCCTGAAATTACAAAACGATAAATAATAACAATAAAAATAACAAAGAAATACTAATTACTCGAGCATATAATAACACAAAAGAGTGTGCTTAACATACGGAAGAAAGAACCACGGGATCAGAAAAATCAGGTTGTTGGCCTTGTGGCTTTGTATAAACCCTAACTAGCCCCATTGCATCCCACATACTTGCAAGCAGTCTATCAAAATTCAGCTGCAAAATAACCACATTAAAAGTTATGAAAATGCAAAAAACCATAAGCCAACATTGTTATTATTATCTTTAAAATAAGGAGAATGCATACAAAAGCTTTCACTGGGGCCATCGAAATATCAATACAAAAAAATGTCAGAAAAATACAAAATGACAAAATGCTCTAAAATTTAAAGTTGTAACCCATATAGAGTTTTAAAATGACAAAACACCCTTCAATCTACTCAAGAGAACCAACTCTAGGTTTACTATCAAAACATGCCAGAGTAGTTTCAAGGGTACTTTTGTCATTTTACAACAATAGATGTAACAAAAGCTTCACATTTCCAAATATTTTGTCAATTTCTAAATTTCCACCAGATCGATACTTGGTTGGCCTTTATAGTTGTTTTAATAGGTGGCTTTAGTGAAAATATAAAGGTTACATTATCTTTTGATATCACCCGAATCAACTCGGATGCTATGCTTAAACAACAGTTTTATATAATGAAGCATGAAACGTACCTTCAAGTTGCAACTAATGACAATAGAATTTGGTTGGCGTGCTAGTTTGTCAACATCATCAATACCAACAACATCGATTTTGTTGTACACATATATACACTTCATGTACTTACGGTTTCCCTCTATAACATCAATCAGATCATCCACAGTGGAATCCTCACGAAATAATAACTGAAAAAGAATATATATGAAAAAAGAGTAAACTCATGAGGACTATATTCAATAACCGCATAAACATAAACCAAAAAGTCAGATGCATATTAGCTGAATGTTTAGGTTACCTCTGCATTATGAATCTTGTATTCATGTAGAATTTGGTAGCAGAGCTTCTCATCAATATGAGTCAATTGGATTGTGC
This sequence comes from Bidens hawaiensis, assembly GCF_021521415.1. Classification (NCBI taxonomy): domain Eukaryota; kingdom Viridiplantae; phylum Streptophyta; class Magnoliopsida; order Asterales; family Asteraceae; genus Bidens; species Bidens hawaiensis. Next base: position 13,340 of record NW_027492763.1, on the reverse strand, counting down.
TGTTAAAGGAAATCCCACCAGTTTTTTTCTTTTTGAAGTATATCTACAAGGAACCCAAAAAACCAAAATAATTTTTTTTGTTTTGCATAAGGTACTAATGTACTTTCAATGGTCATTATGCAGACGCTTAAGCTATTTGGGTAATCATGTAAACTTGTGTAAGAGTTTTTCTCATGTTTGGGTCATCATTAATATACTCTATAATGACCAAATGTAGGGTTGTAGACGAGCCAAGCCAAGACAGATTAAGCTCATTTGTTTTAGCACGCTAAAATGTTGAGTTTGAGCTCGACTCGTAAAGAGCTCGAGCCCGCTAGTGGCTCGTTGAGCCAACTATGTTATTTAAAAAAAAAAAAAATTTGTACTTATACACGTTGATATACATAGAAAGAAAATATTAACTTTTCAAAATACACATAATTCATATTCAACTACAAAACTTTTAAATTATTGTAGTAAACTTTGAGCTATACTTTTGGGTTATAATTTATACATATTTTGCAATCTGGCTCAGCCTCAGCTCGTCTACAAACCGAGCGGCTTGGCTCGTTTACAAGCTAGCCGATGTCAACCGAGATTTTTGAACAGCCCTACCTAACCGAGACAAAAACCCATCTCAAATGACTCAAGTGTACAAAAGAAGTATAAGACTAAAGCAAGACAAAAGCAACAGTAAGTTGGTATTTATGAAATAACAAAGAACAAAACAATTCAAATAAGAATAATTGTAGAAGTAGAGCTAAAATAAGATTTATCATATGCTTGGGGTTTAACATTTTCCAAAATAATAAATCAATGATTTGAAACATTACCTGTGGTGGTTTCTTGTTTAAACGCAAGCCAACAGCTTCAAGCTCTTTCGTCAATATTTGCCTATGTCCTTCACTCTGAAAATTTTGTAAAAAAAAAATGAAGTTAGACAAAGAGATCTAAAGGAACTAAGGAAGTCAAAATTTTGATGATAGTGTAACACCCTTATAATGAATATACAAATGATCGAACTGCACGCACATTATTGGTGACTAAACAAGATGCTATATCATAATGAGAACTTACTTTAGAAGCGTCAAGAACCATTAACACAATGTCTGATGACTTTGAAACTGCAATCACCTAAACATGAAACGAATAACATCGTAAACAATGATGAACATATAACCTTATTCAATAAAAAGAATGATGTGTACTACAGCAGAGATGAATAGGTAACTTTATTCAATAAGTTACAGAATGATATATACATAGGTCATCCAATATTCACAAGTTTAAAGTTAGCACCAAAATATTAAAACAACTTTAAAATCTACCCGTGAAACTTTAATTACATCTTTAGTTGTAAAACAACTAACCAAGAGTCTACTCAAAGGAGTCAGCTATAGATTGATTGTCAAAAAATATTTGAGTAGATGTAGATTTAATGGAATATTATACATTTAAGCTTTAAATTTAAAAGTATTTTGTCGTTTTAATAACTTTCTGGCAAAAAAAAATTGTTGGATTCAGCATAAATGAAATTGAATTGATTTTTTATGGCCTGTGTATTATCCTATAACTTAATGTGCATTGCTTTCTAATTGAAAACTTTCTTTCCTATTATATTAGTGTCAGAACTATAAATCCCATGTGTTATTTATTATACATCTATTAAACATCTTAAAAAAAATTAAGTCACTATAAACAAGATGAGCACCAGTCATTAAACAAACAAACAAAATTACCTGCCTACCACGCCCCTTGCCCTCAGAAGCTCCTTCAATGATTCCAGGAAGATCAAGTAACTGAATTTTGGTACCATTGTAGTGAATAATACCAGGAATACAAGTAAGCGTTGTAAACTCGTATGCTGCAGCTTCTGATTGCGTTCCAGTCAACATGGTTAAGAGCGTGGACTTTCCCACACTGTATAATAATCAATAATCAGAACACTAAGAAGTGACAATAATCAGATCATTTGTATTGAGATTTAAGACACATCTTTAAAGCTGAACTAGTCCTTTAAGTTTAAAAAACTAAGACCAAACATAGCAATAACACTACCACCCCCATATTAAAATCCATCTTTTAATCACTCAAATGTAGAAAAAGAATATAAAATTAGCATCCATAACAGACCTTGGAAATCCTATAAGTGCAACACGACCATGACCATATTTTGTAACCTCGAAACCCTCTCCAGCTCCACTAGAACCCTGTTTATCATAAAAGGGATATGATGGTATAGATTATAACAATTGCAGCCAACTACGTGTATGAAAAAGACAACATATAAACATTATTAAAAATAAATAAACATTATAGCAAGCAAACTTATTTAATAAACAATATCAACAGCTTACTTTTGGTGGCTCTAGCAGTTGTGTCCTAAGCTTTGCTATCTTAGCTTTGAGCTGACCCAAATGATATTCTGTATTAAGAGAAGTCAATAAAAACAAAATAGCCTTCATATAAAGAATGACATAATATGGTACACAAGTATATAATTAAACACACCACCAATGTAGAGGTTAAAACAAAGTAATGTTATCAGAAGCAATAAGTATGTGCAAGCCTTTAGCTCATCACAAATGGTCCATCAGTGATAAGCTATAAACAACGAACAATAAAAGTGAAATTTGTAATAACATAAACATAAACATAAATTATATGCAAGCAAGCCTTTAGGTGATAACCTGTTGCTTTATTTTTCTGTGTCCGTGCCATCTCGGCTTCAATTTCTTTGATCCTCTCTATGATCCCCATCTCTCCTTATGATATAGGCTGTAGATATATAACACGAATTGCATTAGCAAAATAGTTTTGCACTGTGTATGCGTTCCAAATTTAATAACCAAACCGAACCGAACCAATCATACACATAGTTAGAAAAATGTAAGCTACAAGAAACAGTTTGCTACAAGTTCAATAGTGTAAAAATGACAAGTAATATAGCCTAACTGGAAACAGATGTATGTTTCTTTACTACATATAATACTTAGCTGGTAGGCAGCTAACGAATGTATTCATAACACGATTAGGGTTGAGATTTGTATTGATGAAAACATAATTCAATTGACGCATCGATTCGTCAACAATTGAATTGATTGAAACGAGGAAACTTATAATTGGTGGAATTAGCATGATTAGTTAGTTAGTCTAGGAATTGAAAAATGAGTAGCAATGAAATCGTAAAGCGAATAGATACATATATACCTGCTGATCTGAACAATCGGAGGCTTCGAGTAAGTTCGAATGGCTGCTGTGCTAAGTGCTAACCCCTTTTCTTTTCTTCACTTCGAGGATGGATGATGCGTGTTCTGTTACTGTGTTGTGTCTCGATGATGCGATTTGGGAGTCTGGGAGTCCATTTCCGAGCCCAGCCCAATAAAATTAAACAAATAAATAACTGAAATATAATTTTGTAAATCTTTTCATTATTTCAAACATTTACTTAAGGCTGTGCGTACTAGGGCTACAAATGTGGGCGACGGGAATTTGTCGCCGGGTGGAGAGATGATGATGATGATGAAGTGGCGATCAGTGATTGGAGGTGGAGCGATTTGTGGGCGAGAACACTGCCCCCTTGGGCTACATGTCACCCCTTTTTACCGCGTGTCATAAAACGCTCCATTGTGTAGCTCATTCACTACACATAGCCTAACAGAGGCTTGGGTTTTCGAGTTTCATTTAAGGGAGACAAGAAAAGAAAAAAAATAAAATTAGTGTTCTCAAGCTTCATTTGAAGAAGGAATAGAAAAGAAAGAAAAGGAAAGGAAAATGAAGGATTTTATGGTGTAAAAGTTTTCTTTCAAAAATGGAAGAAATTGAAAGGAGGAAAATGATATTTAATAGAAAAGAAAAGAAAGTAATGGAAATGTTTTCCTTTCCGTTCATTTCCTTCGTTAAATGAACTCGGGAACACAATGTTATTTACGAATCGGTTTGAGTCCACACTAAATTAAAATCAAATTTTTATGTTTGTTTCTTGGTTTTCAATTTCATATATTGGTTTGATTGGGGCTGGTTTCAGTTTTACATTTGTGCTAAAAAAATGTGTGGGCTTGAAATAATAAAGCTGGTTTATTAAAACAATTTCGTCTAAACCTTTAGGCCTAAGTAAGAGTTTGGGCCATAAATCCATAACAAACATCATAAGTAAGTTCAATGTGGTTCTCCTTGGTTTTTGTGTGGTTCTATGTGAAAGGAGGCATAAGACTGTATTGAAGCGACAGAGGAATGGTTTTTGGGCTACAACACCACCCCCAGATGATATCCGAGCGATAAGTGGTGGTGATTTGGGGGGGGGGGGGATTTTGGGCTACAACACCACCACACCCCTAAAATGACAATCGTTCATATGCTGGTAATGCTTCACATGTCGAAAATCCCCCTCTATATTGTAGCCATACACATAGCCTAACGAATCATCGATTATTAATGTGAGTCGATTATTTAAGTTGTGTTTTTATCAATTATTTGTAAGGCCCCGTTACCGGTAGCCCTACTTTCGTGTTGGATTTACTCATAAACACAGTTCTAAATATCAGAGTTAATTAAAACATTTACGCGGAATATAAAACTTTCATAAAACATTACATAATTCATAACTTGTCTCAAAACATCCTTTGTCTTTCAACATTAAAGCATTAAAATTAAAACATCATAAGTCTTCAGATGCCAGACTCTTATTCATTGTCATGTGTCTCCTCAAGCGAGCTGCCTCATCCTACTCACCTGCGTGCATACTAAAAGTCAGCTACGCTGAGTGAGTTCTAGTTAATCATACACTATACAATACACATAAACTTATATTCTTTCATTCATACTTTCATTCTTTCATACTTTCATTCTTTCTTTTGTATTAACTTACCTTCATATCTTACGTTATAAAGAGCATTACGCCCTACATTCCTCGAGTATTATTAGGGCTCGGTACCCTCCTTCCTCGAGTATTATTAGGGCTCGGTACCCTCCTTCCTCGAGTATTATTAGGGCTCGGTACCCTCCTTCCTCGAGTATTATTAGGGCTCGGTACCCTCTTTCCACGAGTATTATTAGGGCTCGGTTTCCCTCTTTCCACGAGTATTATTAGGGTTCGGTTCCCTAGTTCTCGAATATTAGTAGGGTTCGATTCCCTCTTCGTTACCATACAACCATACATCATACCTCGAGTATTATTAGGGCTCGGTACCCTTTTCGTAACCATACAACCATCCTTTCCTTCTTTTATTAACTTTATCACATTCATACACATAAGCATACATATCATACTTACCTTATACTTAGCGTTACAACTTGACAGTACGTGCAATATCCGAAGATCGTTCACGTACCATCAAGCAATCATTCATACATATCACATCATTCACATAAGGCATACACTTATCTCTTAGGATAAGCGTATTAACAAACATATCGAGTATGCACACAGCCCCGAAAACATAACACATAAATGGGGCTAGAAACTCACCTGAACACGGTTACGTTCACCGTTAATCGTAATTCCTTTCTTCAGTTGTGCACGGCTGACTGTATAACAAGTATACGTATCAATTAACTATCACTTCTCATAATGTATTTCTATCTTTATATGACCCACAACGAACGGGGGTCCGGGGGCAGCGCCCCTGGCAGCGGGGTCTAGGGGCGGCAGCCCCTAGCAGGGTCCAAGGGGCAGAGCCTCTGGCTGGGGTCGAGCTGCCAGGTCAGCTTGGAAAAATTTTATTTCCATTAACTGTCTTAACACATTTTTCATTAGATTTTTAATTTATTTTCTAATCGAACTTGACTTTAAGCGAAGTTAAACCTTAGGCGAACTTAGCTTTAGGCGAAGTTATCAGGCGAACTTGGCTTTAGGCGAAGTTAAACCTCAGGCGAACTTAGCTCTAGGCGAAGTTATCAGGCGAACTTGGCTTTACAGCGAAGTTGCCATCAGGCGAACTAGGCTTTATAGCGAAGTTGCCAGTTAGGCGAACTTAGCTTTACAGCGAAGATGCCATCAGGCGAACTTAGCTTGCAGGCGAAGTTCATCAGGCGAACTTGGCTTGCAGGCGAAGTTCATCGCTTTGAAGGCGAAGTTGCCCAGATGAGGGCGAAGTTGCCCAGATAGCCGCTGTTTCGGTTTCTGCCCAACATTTCGAGCGATTTTAACACCCTTGTTACGGTCCAACATCACCCACTACGCTTCCCGACCATTTTCGGTCGTTTATACACTAAAAGCTCGGATCTTTAAACTTCAAAGATCAAGAATCATACCTTTCTTGAGCGTGTTTGGATATCTGTTAACTTGTTAGTCACAACTAGTCTCTCTCTCTCGCGCTCTCGGATCTCGATCTCCCTCTCCCGGCCGCCGGCGAAGTTATGGTGTGTGGTGTGTGTGTTTTGGAGTGTTATGGAGTTTGGTGAAAATGAAAGATATTTTGGGTTTAGGGGATATTTATATCCCTTAGATCCCATTCTCATTTAACCCATCTCAATAAATCCAAGTCCATGGTCCGCTCCTTACCCGACCATAATTAATTACGCGAAATCACTAAACATAACTTCCTTTATTCAACATTATAAATTTTAGGATGTTACATTATTTATATTTCCTTTTTTTTGGGTTTTTTTTCTCACTTTTACTTTCATCAACTAGACTTAGAAAACATGTTTGTTGTTACTAGGTATGCACCTTTAATTGGTATAGGAAAATTGGATTTAATTAATCTTAATTATATACTATTGACAAATAACTGTCACAACAAATCGATTAGTTGCTAACGGTCTCATCTTTTAACATCTTTGTGGCCTTCTATAACTTCAGTTGAACATAAGTCTAGTAGAACTCATTCAAATTTTCACAAAAAAAAAACCTTACATTACAAAATAACGGTCATCATCCCATGAAACCAAGTGTTAAAGGCTGAAAGTAACAGTTACAACTAGAACAAACGAGCCAACAAGATCTTGAAACTAGAATTTAATTTTAATGGTAAAGTAAATTTGTTTGCTCTAGTGAACACTATACTAAATTTATCACATTCAAAAAATTACAAATTGTTTGAAATGACATATATGAAAGTTTTGCCGGTTTTAGGGTACGTTTGGCAAAATGAGCTAGTAGCTGTAGCTGGAAGCTGCTAGCTGGTGGCTGGAAGCTGTTGGCTGGAAGTTGTAGCTGGTAGCTGGTAGCTGTAGTTTTTTAGATATATTTAGATGTTTGGCAGAGTAGCTAGAGCTTTTAATAAAATGTATAAAATTACTAAAATGGGCATAACTATAAACAAAAATAGTGAATGTATTTATTTTAGAAGGTTATTTAAGTAAATTGACATACTAAAAGCTTGTAGCTCTTTCTAAACGCTACTAGTAGAAGCTTTAAGCTTTTTCTCCTGACTTAAAAGCTTCAAGCTCCTTGAACCAAACAAGGCTTTTAATTGAGTATGAGCTTTTTCTTAAAAGCTTGAAGCTTGTAGCCCCCTAAAAGCTCTTAAAAGTTTCATGCCAAACATACCCTTAAACCTGTAATAATAGAATCTGCCAATGAATTATAGATTGAGCTATTAAAACTTAGTTTTCCCTTTTGTTTTATTAACCCTAACCTCATCGGGAAGATGCAATCAACTAGACATTAATTTTAAATAAACGGAATTACTAGTAGCTTTTTACACTCTCTCTTCAAAACAAACCCGTCGGATTTTTTTCAATCACATTTTCACTTGACAATGCTTTCTAAGTTTCGATTACAGCATAACAACCATCACCCTATGAAAATAACAGTTACAACAAGAACAAACAAGCCAACAATGTATTGAAGCTAGAATTTGACTCTAATGGAAAGCAAATTTGTTTGCTCGGATGAACAATGTACTAAATTATATCACCATCAAAATATAACAAATTGTTTAGAAACGACATAAATGAAAGTTACAGGTAGATAAAGTTACCTCTTTTTTACTGTCGCTTGTTAAATTGTCATTATATATTATTATTAGCCAATGAATTATAGTTGAGCTATTAAAACCTAAATTCATTGTTTTCTTTTATTAACACTAACCTCATCGGGAAGATGCAATTTACTAAACATCAATTTAAAACAAACGGAATTATTAGTGGCTTTTTATACTCTCTCTCAAATACAAGTCTGCCGGATTTTTTCATTCAAATTTTCACAGGATAGTACTTTTAGTCATAGTATAACAATCATCGTCCTATGAAAGGAAGTGTTAAATGCTTTAAGTTTCAATTACAACTAGAACAAACGAACCCACAAAGTCTTGAAGCTTGAACATCTCAGTTGTGTCTTGCGATCAACCGAGAACCACCATCACCATAACCTGCTAACTAAAAAGTACGTAACTAAACCGCCTAACATTAAAGATTCCATTCCACTCTGGTTTGATTACACTTGCTACAATTGTGATGTATAACACCAAAACATAGAAACAGCATACCATCTATCATCAAGGGTTTATGTTGTAATAACAAGTAGTCATAATAATAAGTTTAGTAAGAAGTAAGAACTAGTTCCAACCTGAGTCGACTCGTTCTCATCTCTTTCTTTCTTTGCTTCCAGTTTCCTTCTCGATCAAAGCTTTCTTCTTCTTCTTAATACTATTAATAATATTATTATTACTGTCACTCTGCTCTCACACACCAATCAATCATTCCCATATGTTATAATAACCCTTAACCCAATTTGAACCATGGCGGATGGTTCATCATCATCACCATCCCCAATTCAATCCACAATTTCCAACCTCGATCAACAACCCGTTTCTCAAACCCTACCTTCTTCAATCGAACCCACAATTAATAATAATAATATTAATAACAACAACCCATCATCATCGGCCAACGTTCTATCCCAACAACAGCAATTGCTTCAACAACAACAGCAGTTTCAAATTCATCAACAGGGTTTACAGCGGTCGCCATCAATGTCACGTTTGAATCACATACAACAGCAACAACAACAGTATAATAACAATAATAATATTAATAATACTAATAATAATAATATTCCTATGAGTACGGGCAGCAACCCTGCTAGGATCTACGGGCAGATGAATTTCACCAACGGTCAACAGCAGCAGCAGCAGAATCAACAGCAACAGCAAATTGGGCAGATTGGGAATGCGAGTTTAGCCCGGTCTAACTTGCTCGGTCAAACCGGCCACCTCACAATGAACCCCAATCAAGCTGCACAGATTAATTTACAATCTCATTTATTAGCTTCGGTAATTTTACATTCAATTAGTTGTTGATATTATTATTATTATTATTATTATTGTTTTGATTTATGTTAGGTCTAAATTGTTATTGTGTGTAGCCTCGGGCGAAAACCGTGATGGTTCAAGGTGGAAGTCAATTTCAAGGTGGGCAAATGGGGATGAACATGAACATGATGGGTTCTTACAATTTGAATAATCAGATTAGGGCAAACGGCGGGTCACTTGCTTTTAACCAACAAAGGATGAATCAGGCCCAAATGAGACCGCAGTTACCACAGCAAAATGCACTGGCAGCTAGTCAGGTATACATATTATCTCAACAACTTATTATCATTTATAAAAAAACAAACTTTTGAGTGTTTATATGAAGAAAAGTTATTATTCTAGGTGGATTCTGTTAATTATTATAGTTGTTAGTATGTTATTAATAGCGTTTTTGTGCGCCTACTAGTTTAATTTTCGTAAGGTTTAGTGCCGTAAACCCCTTCAATTCTACAGTTTTGATATAAGTTGTGGCCTCTTGACAGTTGTTATGATGACTTGACAGTATAATGCGTCTGATAAATGTGAAAGTCGTGTCGGTTTCTTAACCAATATGGAAACTTTTTTGTGTTTCTTTAGTTACAGCAGTCTATATATATGGGATTTAATTGGTCATACTTTAGTATGCTTTGGATTTTTATTTTTAAAAAATTTTTTGATATAAAAGTTGTCCGGGTTCTTACAGCTTTCATTTTATCGAGATGTAAGTTACCATAGGTCATGAGTGATAATTAAAACAGATGAGTGCAATGTATGATCTTTTGTTGTAATTTTCAATTGTCTTGAGTTATGCGTAATAAGATAAATTGCATGAAAAAGTATGCGAAAGTGCTAAGTAATTGGAGTAAATGGAAGAATAAAAGATCTAGATTGGAGTAAATGGTGTAGTTTTGTTTTTTGATTATGGCAGTTTTCTTTTATATATAGTCTTTTCGCCGTTAAAAACAGGTGCTACATAGTTACACTTGCTATCAACATATTTTTTTATCAGTAAGTTGAATTTCATTTAAGCCATCGTCATTTTGAACAGACATAAATAGGTTTCAAACGCTCTTGAGGTTACGGTTACTATATTTTGAAACACTGATTTGGGCTTGAAATTTTCCTGTTGGCTGGGTTTGAATTATTTTTATCTAATGGTTGCAGACGAGGAAAAATGGTAAAAACCGTAAATAAATAATATGAATGCTTTGTCATTGTTTGGTGGAGAGAGAGTGATGCAAAATTTTAACCAATTTATGTACTAAAATTAGCAGTGACGAATCAATTAAATACTATGTTACTTAATCTGGATATTTCGTGAATCGTGACCGTATTATATTTTGATTCAAATTAGTTGAATGCAGACATTGGTAAACAAGTATTTCAAAGGCTTTGAACATGTTTTTGTATGAAGACAAGTTGTATAGAGCCTGAAGCAGTTCCATGTCTATTTTTCTGTTTTAATAGCTTTTTTAATACTACTAAAAAAGAAATAAAACTAAAATCTATTTACGTCTTAGTAGTATTATGTTGATTTTAATATACAACGGATGTAATGATTCAAAACTTATGTGTGCCATGCATTTATCAACTAATAAAAGCTATTAAAACAACAAAAAAATAGCTATGTAACTAATATAGGATGTATAAAACTTGTTTTCATACAAAATTAATTTCAAAGACAGAATGCTTTTTTACTAATGTTTTCATTTCAACTAATTTGAATCAAAATATGATAAGGTCACGGAAATTTTCAAGTTTAGTAACAGTGTTTAATTGATTTCTCACAACTTATTTTAGTATATAAATTGGTTAAAATTTCACGTCACGCTCTCTTAACAAAACAACGGCAAAACATTTATATTATAGATTTGGAACGCTGATTTGGACTTAAAAATTTTCCCGATTGGGCTGAGGTTTGACTTTTGGGAGAAGTTATTTGTATTTAAAGTTTGAAGATCAGGAAAATCGGTATAAAAGATGTGTAAATCTTATTGATTTTGATCTTTATAAGATTTGACTACAAAGTTATGTTCACATGTTTATTTAACGGCAAAGACCATTGTTGAAGTTCGTGTTTTCATTGACTTTAGAAAACTCGAACACGAAAAGTAGGAGTATTTAATATAGGCGGTTTGTGATGTGAGATTTTGTGAGTAGTAAAACAAGTCAAACGGGTGACCCCTTTACTTTTGTACTTTTGCTAATATCACGAATTTAATTTTTAGAAATTGCAGGCACAAGGTCTGTCGAGGACGTCATTCATGACCTCACAGTTGTCACAATTGGGTCAAAATGGTCAATTAGCCATGTTGCAAAACAATATAAATCAACAACAATGGTCAAAGCAAATGCCAGCACCTAATTCTCCTTCGTTTCGTCTTCAACAACAACAAAGGCAACAGGCCCTTATGAGCCAACAACTTCCTTCTTCGCAATTGCACAATTCAATGTCATTGAACCAACAACAATTATCACAAATGATTCAACAACAGCAACAGCAGGTTAATCAGCAACAACCAATTGGGCATCAGCAGCAACAGATGCCAGGTCAGCAACAACTTTTGCAGCAGCAGTCTCCAAGAATTGCAGGATCTGCCGGTCAAAAATCTCTGAGTTTGACCGGATCGCAACCTGATGCAACTGCATCGGGGACCACCACTCCAGGCGGCAGCTCGAGCCAATGCACAGAAGCCAGTAATCATCTTCTTGGTAAAAGAAAAATTCAAGATTTGGTTGCACAGGTCAGTCGATTCAGATTCTGCATTGTAAATTAGGGACTTCAATTTGAGCTTGTGTTCGAATTAGGGTTTCATCAGTTTATTTAGGGATATCAAATTGAGATTATGTATTTGAATTAGGAAATCAGTAATTAATAATTGATTTGGTGAATTTGGTATAAAGTTAATTCACATTTAATTTTTATTTTTCGGTTTTCAGGTGGATCCAAATGCAACTTTAGATCCTGAAGTTGAAAATCTTCTTTTGATGCTTGCTGATGAATTTATCGATTCGGTGAGACTCGCTAACTGTACAATATAAACTTTGTTATTCTTGTACCGATGGTTTATTCGTGCTCGATACACCGTGGATTGAAAAGTTTTAGCCGCTCCAACAAATCTTTTTGAATTGAAAGTTTGCTCGAATCGGATTCTTCCGATTTCTATATCGAAAATATACTTACGGGTAATGTGTCAAACAGGGCTGGGGGGTTGAAAAGGGCTGTTCTTAGTATGGGCTGGTCTGACCCACAGATGTTATATTGCTCATTTTATGTATTTATAAGTAGTTAATGTTTTAAAATATTTTGTAGGTTACTTCATTTGGAGCCACGTTGGCAAAACATAGAAAATCTTCAATTGTGGAATCAAAAGACGTGCTGCTACACCTAGGTATGTGTTTCATCTTGACACATTGCAAGATCCATAAACGGGCTTTAGAGTGGCCCAATAAGGCCCAGTTGATTCCAAAAAGTGGCATATTGGGCCTAACATCTGATCAAAATCTCGATTAGGGTAATTCCTAGGACCAGTTAGGCCCAAATGTGTGGTTCTAAATAGGCCTGTAAACAAATTAAACGTTCAGTGAGCAGGTCGTAAACTGTTCGACGGGAAGTTTATTTATGTTCGTTTATGTAATAACCGAACGTAAATGAACGCAAAGTTTTGTTCATTTAGTAAAATGAACAATTAGGCCCAAATGTATGGTTCTAAATAGGCCTGTAAACAAATTGAATGTTCAGTGGACAGTTCCTAAACTGTTTGGCAGGAAGTTTGTTTATGTTCGTTCATTTATAAACGAGCTGACATGAACACAAAGTTTTGTTCATTTAGTAAAATGAACGAACATAAGCACATGTCATAGTCGTTCATTTAAATTCGTTTGTGTTCATTCATTTACATTTGTTTAATTTCATTAGTTTACACGAATTAGGATATTTATTTATATCTTTTTGCCCATCACAACTTAGTCGAGTTTCAATAACTTTTAATAACCTTCATACACTGAACAAGAAATCCATGTTTGTTTAATTTTTCGTATCCGATTGTTTGTTCAGTTAAAGTTCAATGAATGAACACGAACATGCTTCACTCATGTTCGTACGGTTTGCCTAGCTCTAAAATC